>NC_134359.1:148396678-148424178 GCF_048569485.1 Anomaloglossus baeobatrachus | reverse complement strand
AGGGATAAAAAAAAGTGCACCTCTCTACCATTCAGTGCGGGTTTCAGTGGTCAGACCCCAATCACCTATTGTTATAGTCAGTCAACCCCTTTAAATTTCTGGCGTTCCAGTGTGATCTACTCAATTGTAAAGAGAGAGTATACATGTGATCTCTCATCCTCCTGATTCTGCTGTCTTTTCTTCTCTCTATACTCATACGACTCATGTGTAATTTCTCTCCTGCCCCTGGGTGCCCTCCTACTTCTTCAATACAGTTTTTCTGCTCTATACAACCCTCTTTGCCTTCCGCTGGTGTCGCTAACACTAAGAACTGTGAACAGAGCAGATCATTTTAGCCCTGAACTGTCTGTCAGGAGTCCGAAGCAGTAAGCAACTAAAACTATGCAAGATGCAACAGCACAGCCTATTGTAAACAGGGGTTATGCAGATTCTACAGCGGTAAAAAATAAGTTATATGTAAAACTACTAAGAAGATGGATTCAGAAACCAAATGAACGATTAAAATGAATACATTTGTCTGCAAAGAGGGAAGCTGGTAAATGAATATAAGGCCACAACATACTTTCATCAACCTAAGATTTTAAACGAAAAGGATGCAAAACAATAATGAGGTTACCACACTTTTGAGACAGCAGCTTTATGCATTTTCTGTGTTGCGGCATTTGGCTTCAGTCCTCAGCAGAGTACTAATGTTTCTACTCATTGATCAAAGGTGTCAGGCTCGCTGTTCAAAAAAACATCTAATACAAAAGGGGATTTACAAATTAAGTTTGGTTAAAGTGAGCTCAATAAATGCCCACAAGTTAGTCGTAGAGATCGGCTCTCAGGGGCCAAACTGCTTCACATACTAGATACTTATGTACAGTGGTGTCCGCTGAGCTCACTTGGCCTTGAGGAACGAGCAGATAAAAAAAGGTCTGACCCTGACGTTTGCTAACAAGCATTTAGACTATATGTGTAACATACAAATTTGGATGAATGCTTCCAACAATGCATTAAGCCTCCTTCACAAGTCCGTGATTCCAGTATGTGTAGTGGCTCTTTTCACATGTACTGGAGACGCGTTCACATGCATACTAATGAAGATCTATGAGGATCTTCACACCTTCGTGTTTTTTCACTTCGACCACGTGTCCATATGATCCACACAGATATGTTTTGTTTTTAACCGGCAGTGCGGACACATGGACCCATATAAGTCAATGGGTCTGTCAAAAACATATACAGTGCACAGATGACATCCATGTGACGTTGCGAAATACAGACTGCATAGTCATATTTTCCCCTAATCGTCATTTCAGTATTCTCACACACTATATCACAAAACACACATTAGTAATGTTCAGAACACACAATGCTTCGTTCCATTATCTGCAGCTGCATATAATCAGTGTATGTATATGTATATGTGTGTGTGTGTGTGTGTATGTGTGCTTGTATAATATATTACACATACACACACACACACTCTTCAAGTGTGGTGTGACAACACATTAGATCGCACTTTGACCAGTGCTACTCTATGGGGCTGAGTAAATCAGATTTATTTTTTTTTTTATCCGACCGGCTGCATGCCCGAGTTTGATCAGATATGCTCTAAATGGGAATGTAGATTGTGAGACACTGTTGCTGATGTAAGTAAAGCGCTATGGAATTAATGGCGCTATATATGTGAATAAATATTAATAAAAAATTTTGGACTGCACTTGGCCATGCAAGTTAACCTGTCTGTGGAAACCATTGGACTGCACTCTGACATCTGATACCAGTCCGGTTTAGATGGACTGACACAATGGAGAAAATTATTACTCCATCTTCTCCTCATCCGAGAGAATCGGATCACACTATGCTGACACTGATCAAACTCTTATCGGTGTTTGTTCAAATCACACCTTGATCAATCAAAACAATTCTCTCAGATGAGGGAATATACGGCCATCTGCATCTGGCCTTAAGGTACCGTCACACTAAGCGACGCTCCAGCGATCCCACCAGCAACCTGACCTAGCAGGGATCGCTGGAGCGTCGCTACATGGGTTGCTGGTGAGCTGTCACACAGGCAGATCTCACCAGTGACCAGCCCCCAGCAGCAGGGACGCGTGGAAGCCATGCTGCGCTTGGTAACTAAGGTAAATATCGGGTAACCAACCCGATATTTACCTTGGTTAGCAGCGCACACCGCTTAGCGCTGGCTCCCTGCACACCTAGCCACAGTACACATCGGGTTAATTACCGGATGTGTACTCTGCGACGTGTGCAGGGAGCAGGGAGCCGGCTTCTGCGGACGCTGGTAACCACGGTAAACATCGGGTAACCAAGAAGCCCTTCCCTTGGTTACCCGATATTTACCTTCGTTACCAGCGTCCGCCGCTCTCACGCTTCCAGTGCCGGCTCCCTGTTCCCTGCACTCCTAGTCACAGTACACATCGGGTTAATTACCCGATGTGTAGTCTGGCTATGTGTGCAGGGAACAGGGAGCCGGGACTGGCAGCTGAGAGCGGCGGACGCTAGTAACGAAGGTAAATATCGGCGATGTATGCTTCACAGTGGGAGAGCAACAACTAAAAAATGGTCCAGGACATTCAGCAACAACCAGCGACCTCACAGCAGGGGCCAGGTTGTTGCGCACACACAGCGACATCACTAGCAACATCGCTGCTACGTCACAAAAGTCGTGCCTCAGCAGCGATGTTGCTAGCGATGTTGCTTAGTGAGATGTGGCCTTTACATGTAGTTCGATCCAGCTCTTTTCTACAGATATCTCTAATGACTTACTTTCTTTCATCTTTTCAGATGGAGTTAGTCTCCTCTATCACTTCTTCCAGAGAATCTTGATGGTGGGTCAATTCAGCGAACTGGCTGGGGCAGGGATACAAGGCAAACTGGGGTCTGCAACAAGGTAGCTTTAGGAGGCAAAAATATTAAGCTTTGATATCTGAGTCTTTTGGGTTAATTGAGAACATAGTTGTTGATCAATAATAAAAAAAATCCTCAAATACAACTTGCCTAATTGTGTGTGTGTATGTATATGTACATTATGTGTGAGTATATGTATATATATATATATGTATGCATGTATATATATATATATATATATATATATATATATATATATATATATATATATATATTTATTATATTAAAAATATATATATATATATATATATATATATATATATATATATATATATATATATATATATATATATATATATAATATATATATATATTTTTAATATAATAAATAAGTTCTCCCACCAGGCCTCTGGATCTCTGCAGCTTCTTCAGAGTGACCATTAGCCTCTTCGCTGCTTGTCTAATTAGTGCTTTCCTTCCCTGCCATGTCAGTTTAGGTAGGCAGCCATGTCTTGCTGGATTTGCAGTTGTCTCAAATAGCAAAATGACTAAATATAACTTTTAATAAATTAATAAAATGTAACGTCCCAAAGATGGATAAGACATGTACCAAGAGGTTCCTAGAGAACTGTATTTGGTATCCTGTATCCAACAAAAAATACCTATTAGAGCATAGTCACAGTTACTGAATACTATCTAGGTGGCCATTAAATTTTTTTAGAAAAACACAAACTAACAAAACAGAAAAACAAGATGTTTGTTTTTTATCTTATTTCTAGGGGTCGACAAGTCAACCCCCCCCCCTCCTTTAAAAACAAAAAACAAACAAATACAGAATATACCCAAATTATAGTTTACAAAATGACAGTGGTCAAATCTTAAAACTAAATCAATCCAATAGAGTATAATTCATGATAGAAAAAAAATCGGAGTGTTCTCACCAGATTTGTAGAAGTTACGGTACATACAGTATGTGTTCACACCAGGTGGAGGTCTTTGAACAGCTGTCACATCACTGACCCTATCATCACCCTAGGAAACTACAACATCACTGCTGTAACCCCAGACTCCTGCCCTCACAAGGGCAGTCCACATCTGGTCCTATTAAACTGGACCCCTACACAAGCCCTCCATGCGTCCCGAAGCGTTTTGTCTTTTCAGACTTTTCAGATGACATATTTTCATCTAGAGAATAAGGTCCTAATCACCCCAGCACCCACTCAAAATAACTACTGGGGAGCCAGGCAAACTCAAGCAGATGATTTATAGTAAGTCCATCAATCAACATGGATCAATCAAGGATTCCTTCACCTGAGCATTCTGTCACCACTCAACAGCGTCCTTCAGATTAAAATCCATAGGTTTGTTATTCCCAGGCAAACAACTTCTGGAACACACTCTGTGGGCGTTCCATCTTTGTCACAGGCCGGAAGTCCATACGGCTGAGAGTTCCTGTATAAGTCATCAACTTACAGGGGGAGGCATATACCCAGCCCCAACTCACCACATCACCAGCATTCCCCCCATGTTACATCAGGGGTGGAGTTAAAACGCAGTATGAGTGAGGGCATAACCCAGAAGTACAAGTCACGCAGTGCATGCGTGTCATGTTGTCCATCCCGGCAGTAATGCCCCTGTATACCCTCTATGGCGTTTAACTATCACACAAAAAAAGCATTGGGATCAAAGTGCTCAACGGGGTTTTACTGCGCATGCGCCCTCACACAGAGTGAATACAACAACGCAGCCACATAGTCCTAAAATACAATTTCCAGAGGGCTATAACCATGTCTCATCAAGGGGAATGGAAGAAAAGAGGGCCAAGAATATCTTTAGCTTATTAGTTGCCTAGGATAAAGATCTATTGCATAATCCAACTGAAAAAAAACCAAAACAATAGGCTGCTTTCACACTACGTCTTTTTAACATGCGTCATGAACGTTTTTTAACGCAAAAACGGATCCAGTGCAAATGTGTTTTCATTTCAATGCATTTGCAATGGACTAGCGTTAACATGCGTTCACCTGCGTTTGCGTGCGTTATAGTGAGGATCCAGCGACTTGCAGTTTTTTAGCATCTTTCAAAAACGCTACTTGTAGCGTTTTTGAGCTGCGTCCAAATACTGCAAATTGCTGGATCCTGACTAAACAGCATGCAAACGCATGTGAACGCTGGCATGCTGATAGACAGGATCCTGCTTGCTCTACTGAGCATGCCCAGAAGCCAGCCTCCGTGATCAGTCTATCTCTCTCCTCCCTCTCTCCTCCCTCTCTCTCTCTGTCTCTCCCCCACCTGAGAGCTGCAGACACTCGTTATCAAGGTAAATATCGGGTAACCACTTATCTTAGTTACCCGATGTTTACGTTGGTTACGTGTGCAGGGAGCCCGGCTCCTAGCAGCTGCAGAAGCTCGTAACCAAAGTAAATATCGGGTATCCAAGCAAGTATACCCGATGTTTGCTTTGGTTACGAGCCTCACAGCTGTCAGATGCCGGCTCCCAGTCTGGCACGTTCAGTTCCACTGACTCCTGATCACATGACTCCAATGCCTGCCCCTAAACATCCAGTGACAGGATCCTGCAAAATAACACATGCGTTTGCATGCGATTTTTGCTGTAAAAGCAGGATCCGCTTTTGCAGCAAAAAAACATTCAGGACGCATGTTAAAAAGACGTAGTGTGAAAGCAGCCTTAGACACACATGAAAAACATTATATCTGTATGGACTCAGAAGAAACGCCTGGTTTAATAATACTTCAGTCTATATGGGTTCATATCCAAACACGATGCGCCAGACACTTACATGACGTTATTTAGTACACATTGTGTATATATAATGTGTAGCATAGGGGGTATCACTGGCCACAAAAATGGGAGATTTCTCTGCAAAGACAAGGATCTCTAAATAAAGCTGGTAAACTGCAATTGCTCATTTAAGCCTTGGGGCGAGAGTGTATCCAATCTAAAGATTCATTTGGTCTCTCTTCAATATGCATCTCTTCCAGTCTCCACCTCTTCTGGGTTTTGATATCACATCTATACCAATGAAACGAATGATCCTCGAGTCACCATCGTGTTTCTCAACCACATGTCTTGCTATAGCAGTATCCCTCTGATATTCAATATCATCTTGGAGCCTGCCGATCGTCTGCCTAAACTCTTGGATTCCGCACTCACAGGTAGCCTTTTAAATTACCCCCTGAGTGCGGCAGTTAACGAAATGGCGTATGTTACACTCTGTTTGTAACATTACTACTAAACGTTTTCGACACCTGTATATAAGGACATGTGATACATATTGAGCATTTTATTGCCATCGATAACAAATTACTCTCTTTTGGTCTCACAAAATGGCTATGGACCAAACTGCCCTGTAGTGATCTTCCCTTCTTAGGTAATACAAGGATGTGAGGAGAGAAAAGAACCTACGTCTTTATCCATTTTCAGAATGGTCCACTAGTGCTTAAGAATCTGCTGCCCTATTAAAGGTGGCAATAAACCTAGTGGTTCCATCCTGCACCAGGGGTTTTGTTTTCTCAACCAGTAACTCAGCTCTCAAGATACCCTTTGCCTCATGATGGGCCCTTTTCAGCACATCTAGGGGATAACAGTGTTCACAGAATTTATCCCTTAGTTCCCTCGCGTGCCTTTCAAACTTGTCATTTGATGCGGAGGTACTGTCCCTTGGGAATCCTTCTTAGTAAATGTATAGGGTGACTGCTATCACACCTCAATAGCGAGTGGAAAGCCGTAGGTTTTTGATTTTTTTTGATTTTCTTTTTTTTTTTTTTTTTTTAAAGAAAACTATTAACACGACACCTGAAGCCAAAATGAGAATGCATAGCTGAGTGCATGAACAGAAACCTTTTGCAGAAGATTTGCATGGAGTAAGATAATAGAGAAGAAAAGAGTGGAGAAAAGAGATGAGGTACGTACCTTCATGATAAAAGAAGCAGTAATATATAGGAACTCTAAGCACTCAACACGGAAATCCACTGATACCAAGACTGGGCACCGCAAGGAAAGGGGCATGAATGTCAGGGTACGTGACGTCTTGCTATCTCAACAGTCTGATACAGTGGGGAGGAGAGGAAGGCTTCCCAATGGAACCACTTTGTTGCAACAGAAGACTGCTCCTGATAATACTAGGCTACCAAAGTCTCGATACGATGAGACAGGGATATCTCTGTGAACCAGTCCTCGAGCGCAGGGAAGGGGTCTGTTGATCACCAATTAAGGGGAATTATTATTTTAGCTGCTTGCAGCATATGTCGTAATATAGATTTTTTTTTTTATTTTTGTTGTTATATGCAACCTTAGACATTGGGAACATGAACAGGAGCATCACCTCCTGGAGAGGCTGGCACTGAGACATCCATTACAGCCTCCACCACCATGAGCACCCCCTCTCTGACGGCTCTCCGAGTCTGACAAGACCACCAAATGTGAGTCATCGTCCAGTCTTCCAGTTCGCATTTCCAAGACAGGATAGACACTCCTGGAAACCACTTATGCAAGGCCACAGGAACACGATACCACCTGGAGACAATCTTGAAGCTCATCTTCTGAAATTTTATTGCCGTTATGGATTTGTGAGACAAAAAAACACTTATCCCATTGGTCTTGTGTAAACATGGTATTGAGCTCCAGTTCACAGGCCCTGTAGAACTGTAGGGGGCGAGAGATCCCAGTCCCTCCGCAGTCAAAATGGTATAAAGTTTTGAGAGAGCAGTTTTATCTGCAAGTCTGGAGAAAAAGTGCTGTAGCTGCATGTATTCGAACACGTCCGGCCAAAGCAGGGTGGTCTCTTATGATAGACGGTAGAGGAAGAAAGGTACCTCTAGGAGCTACATTTTACATGCGTAGAGGGGATTGTCTGCAGCTACTCAAAAAAGAGCAAGCGGAAACTGAAGAAGGGTATTGTGTTGGATCCACCAGGGTCTAACACTCCTCTAATTAATTGACTGGGTGTGGATAATTTTCAAAGTGTAACGGAGAAGGACATGGTAATGTTTCCCCGGGTGAGGGAAGGCCAAGCCCAGGGGGATGTAGTCACCGATAAGGGGCATGTGTCTTGTGCTATACGCACCCAAAATTTAGAGGCATGGCAATGGATTAGATAAATTATTCTTACGTGCGCCATTGCAAAGTAGTAACAAGTAAGTACCTCATAACAGTCTCTACCTCTTAAAAGCCCCACATAAAGACCCTGAAGGAATGCTGCACCTTAGTCCAGAAAGGGGAGGGACTATATATTGGGATAGTCTGGAGGAGATAAGAAGCCTTTAAAGGACCGTCATTTTAAGAATACTGATTCTACCAAACCAGGAGAATTCTGTCCTGTCTCAGACCGCCAGACACTCCAAGTTTAGCTAGCCAGGGGTGGAAATTGAGTAGAAACAATCTGGCGAGGTCTGAGGGGATGAAGGTTCCTAAGTAGCCTATGGCCTTACTGGGGGGGGGCAATGGAAAGGAAAATAAAATTTAAAATGAGTACCTTCTGCCGAAGAAGGGCAACTCCATGCGCTTCCGATTTTAAGTTTAAAATTAGACCAATCTCCAAACCGCCGGATCACGGACATCAGAGGCGGCAGAGAGGCAATCGTGCTAGTAATATATACCAGCAGATTGTCATCGAAAGCTGAACATTTGTATTCCACCCTCGAAACTGATACCCCGGACATCCGGATCCTCATCTATCGTGTGAAAAAGATGCTCCAGCACAAAGAAGGGGGGATAGCGGGCGGTCCTGACTTGTACCATCACCAATAGAGAGTGATTCAGACAGTGCCCCATTGACTTTTCTTTATTTTGGCCGAAAGATTGGTAAAACGCAAGCACCTTGGTGGAGAACCCAGGACCTAAGCAAATATTACGCAGGGTCTGGGAGATGGAAGACCAAGAGATCCTGTCAAAGGCCTTTTCTGCGTCCAGTGATTATAATTGATGGTCTATGGTTTTAATAGTATTGTCGTGTGACTCCCGTTTGGGATCAAATCCAGCCTGGTCTAGTTAGATAAGTTTGCACAAAAGAGGATTTAGCCTCTTTGCCAATATCGTGGCGTAAACCTTCAGGTCCATGTTTAGCAGTGAGATTGTCCGATAGCTAGCACACAATTTGGGGTCCTTCCCAGGTTTGGGGATCAAGGAAATCAACGCCGAGGTAGAGTGTTGAGAGAAGGGGGAGGACTTAGTCACAGAGTTGAAGGCTGCCTGCATCACTGGGGACTATTGTGAACACGTTTGGACTTTGGTTCCGGTTTGGGGTTCCCTCTTGTGGCCAGTGCTGGTAGTAGAGTTAAGGCCACTTTACACCCAGAGATAAATCTTTGTCAGATCTATGGTTACAGTGAAATCATGGACACATTGTTCCATTTGTACACAGCCACAAACATGGCCCTGATTTCCACAATTTCACTGCAACCACAAATCTGCGTCAGATTTCTCTGTGTGTAAAGTGGCCTTTAGTCTGCTTAACAGAAGCCAGACAGCTGATGATGATTGGAAATCGGGCTGCTCAGACTGGGCTTATTGAACTGAGTAGTGTTCTCTCGGTCTGGGCCTGTGATCAATGTGGTCTCCTGTGGTGTTGTGGACATTCTGGAGCCTGCGCTATCTTCTGTTTCCACCTGAACTCCTTGCAGATGAGTTGTATCTTTGTACCATTTGCTGGTTTGTTTCCACTTTCTTGTTGTTTTTTATTTCTGAGGTATTAAGGCTTGTTTCCTGGTTTCTGTTTGGGTGGCGTACTATTATTACCTGCTGGGAATGTCTGTATACGCAGCTCCATATTCTGCAATGTATTTTTGTTTTGTCATGCATGGCATTAATTTCAGTCCTTCCTCTAGATTAGTGTTTTGCTTCGATCCCAGTAACACCAGATATCAGGTGTGTTGGTTTTTTGTTGGGGTTTTGCGCGGCTGCAGACAGTGCTCTTTCCTGTCCTTTCCTATATAGATAGTGTGGGCCTCGTCTTTGCTGAATTTGTTCTCTACCTGTGTTCATCTTGTCTCACCGGCTTTACATGTTTGGGGGCTACTTATAATCTTTGGGGAACTGGTCCGAGGCAGATTAGCTTTCCTTGTTTTTTCTCTCTTTAGGAACAATTAGTTCTCCAGCTGTGTCGAGGCGACCAGGTCATCGTATGCACGTCCCACGGCTACTTCTGGTTGTGTTGTCAGTTAGAGGTCTGCAGTCAGCTGAGTATTATTATTATTATTATTATTATTATTAATAATTTATTAATTATAGCGCCATCAATTCCATGTCGCTTTACATGTGAAAGGGGTATACATAATAGGGACAAGTACAATATTCATAAACAATACAAGACAGACAGGTACAGGAGGATAGAGGACCCTGCCCACGAAGGCTCACAGTCTACAAGGGATAGGTGAGTTTCCAACCACTCTGGTGATTTTCTGGGTTTCCTAGTTTCTACCCCTTTGATCCTCCTCGATCACTGAATAATAACAGGGGACAATTGCTCTGAGAAGGATTTGTAGAATTTGGAAGTAAGGCCATCCAGGCCGGGGCTCTTGTTGCTAGGCAGCTCACTAATCGTCTCGATCAAATCTTGCAGTGAAAAGGGGGCCTCCAACTCTGCGACAACCTCCAGGTCCAGGGGGTGAAAAGTCGAGGGTAGACCAAGGGGTGAGACCGCAGGGGGAGGTGTTATGATTCAGTAACCGAGGAGGACCAAAAAATGCGGAATCCCAAAAAGTAAGAGTGGCTGGAGCCTTTATAGGACTGCAGACCTAATCCTAACGCACAATTAGAAGTAGCCGTGGGGCGTGCCTGTGATGACCTGGACGCAGGGACAAAGCCGGAGAACTAAATAATCTCAGAGATATAAGAAAGCCAATCTGCCTCGGAGCAGTCCCCAAAGATAGATAGCCCCCCCCCCCCATCCTATATGTAAAGGCTACGGTGATATAGTAAAACATAATACAAAGCTAAAAAAGACAGATTCAGCAAAGGTGAGGCCCAAACTACCTTTATAGGAAAGAATAGGATAGAGCAACTGTCTGCAGCCGTAAAAACCCTAATATATACCAGCACATCTGATATGGAAAAATCCTGAGGTCACACAACCTCTCCCCCACTGTATCAGCATTCTGATGTTGATGTTACTGGGATCCAAAAACACTAATACAGATGAGGGACTGAATTAATACCAAGCATGACAAAACATAATCTATTGCAGAGTCATGGAGCTAGGTATACAGACACTCCCAGCAGGGAATGATCCCATTCCACCAAGAACTCCACACAGACAAAATAGGAATCGAGCATTAGTATCAAAGCAGAAAAAACAAGAAAGTGGAAAACAGCAGAGGTACAAAGATCTGATAGGAGTTCTGGTAGTGAGCAGAGTTCTGGTAGTGAGCAGAGCTGGTTACAGAATGTCCTTAAGGGCTCTTCTCCACTTGCGATTTTCTATGTGCGAGTGCGATCCGATAAAAAAAAAATCGGATCGCACTCGTACCAGTGTTAATCAATCAGGCCGTGTCCTCTTGCTAAAATTTTTAATGGCACGACTCCTGCTCTCGGTGAAATTGCTGCATGCTGCGATTTGCACCGAGTCTCAGCTCTCGCACCCCCATGCAATCCTATGGGAGCGAGAAAAAAAATCAGAATACGGGTGGCATACGCATGTCACACGTATCCTTGACACTTGCATACCGCGTCAGACTGGCTACCGGAGAAATCTCCAGTAATACCAGTCCTGGCCGCTCTTACATGCACAGAACTCCGGAGCGGTCACCTGAGCTCTGGAGTGCAGCCTGAACAGCGAGTGATTGATTCCCCGGCAATTGCTGTTCAGTTCAGCACAGCTGCAGACCGACTGGGCTGATCTCTGGAGCTCTGGGGACACCTCCGGAGTTTAGTGCAGGTAACCGCAGCTTGGCCTGGTATTACTGGAGATTCCTCCGGTAGCCAGTCCACCGCTGCTTGCATAAACACTCACATCGCACTCGCATGACGCTCGCATGTCATACGGATGCTATGTGAGGGAAAAAAAAAACACACACCGTACGCAGATCATACACAGGGCACTCTACTCACATTTGTAGCCGAGTGTCAATGAATTTTTGAACGCAAGGGGAGAAGAGCCCTAACACACAGGAGACATTGACCACCGGCAAGTAACAAGAGAAAACCACTCCGTTAAATAGCCCAATCTGACCCTGATTGCCAGTCCTCCACATGTGTGCAGCTTTCACTCAACACATCAACTGCACCGCCAGCACTGACCACAAGAGGGAGCCCCAAACTGGAAAACGTATTCACAACAGGGAGGTAAGCTATATAACTTGGCACAATATGTTTTAAACGCATCAAGGATTTCCGGGTTTGTGTTTACCATAACCTCCCGTGAGTTTTTAATACAGGACGCATGGTTCTGGGTGATTCTAGCTTTCAATGCTCTTGCCAACATTCTGACGGGTTTATTCCCAAACTCATAGAACCTGCTCCGGCGCACCTACAGGAGACGCTTAAAGGAAGCTTCTAATAATCTCTTAACCTCCATTCTGATTTTCAGAAGGCACCTAAGAGTTTCGGTGGGAAGAGCTTGCTTATGCGCCATTTCTAGTTTACTCATTGTCTGCAAGGCCAGCGAAAGTGCTGGGGCACTTTCTTTCTCCGTTCTTAATGAACACCCCACCCAGAGTACACATATTAGAGCCTCCTATTTGCTATTGGGGGCAGTGCTATCCGCCACATGATCCAGGATGACGTTGGAGATATATTTGTTTTACCTTTGTCGTAAATCTTTAATGCCTATGCTTGATGGATGGTGGATTACTAGATTTAAAGTGCATTTCTTGGAAACATATGATGTGTAGCTTTCAATGATGGTGAAGAATCTGCGCGTGATTCTCTGGAGTGTTGAGGCCCCTGGCGTTACCCAGTACGTCATGTGTCATAAAGAGGTTATGTCATGGATCGTGTGAGGTTAATTCCTCACTGCCTGTTGCAAGCAGTTGGCAGCGATCCCTGCACATGTCAGCTGATTTGAACAGCTGACTTGTGCGGCTATGAAGCACAGGTGGATGCGCTCTCCACTTGTGCCTGTTAACCCCTTCAATCTGTCAAAATGTGACAGCAAGATGAAACCGCATGCCGAGATAAGCATTCACTTACCCGGTGCCATCGGAAGTCATGTGACATGATCGTGGTTGCCAAGGTAACACAGGGTCATGTGATATCTCCGGTAGCTATCATGGGTCACTTCCTCTTACACCCAGCAAACTGCCATTTGTAATTAAAGAGCTGCTTTTCTGGAGATCTCAGCTGTGATATGGAGAAATGGAGGAGCGATCAGACTGCTGATCCTTTTAGTCCCCTAGGGAGAGTAGTAAAATATGAAGGAAAAAAAAAATTTTAAAAAACCCCTAAAAGTTCAAATATTCCCTATTTTGTTCCCTATTCGCCCCATTGAAAAATATACACATTTGGCATCGCGTTCAGAAACGCCCAATCTATCAAAATATAAAATCAATTAACCTGATTGGAATTTTTTTGCCGCTACAAAGTTTACCAAACTCCAAAATTACCGCATATTTTACACAAGATGTGATAACAGGTGATTACAGCGTAGCATCTGTGCAAAAAAGGTACAGTTAAAAGCGTCGGCTTAAGACTCAAAAAAATAGTCACTGAGCCATACATTCCAAAAAATGAGAAACACTACAGATCGTGGAAAATGGCGCAAAAAGTGTGCTATTTTTTTGGACAAACTTGTGACTTTTTTAACCATTTTAGATAAAAGCAAACATATACACAGTTTTACCATATAGCGAACACTGAATAAAATATCCCAAAAACATTGTGGCAGTTGCACTTTTTTTTGCAATTTTTTCACACTTGGAATTTTGTTTGTTTGTTTTCCAGTACACTATGGTAAAGCTACTTTCACACATCAGTTTTTTCCAATCAGGCACAATCCAGTTTGTGCCTGATGGAACGGATCCGTCTCAGATTGGGAAAAACTGATGGAACGGATCCGGTATAAAACGGATCCTTTTTTTTTTTTTTTTTTTTTTTTTTGTTTTGTTTTGTGTTTTTAAGGCTGAGAGAGACTCCATCATGTCCGCACATACACCGGCACTCCCGCACATCAACGCACATACACCGGCACTCCCGCACATCACCGCACACACACCGGCATTACCTCAGTGACGTCCCCGCTGACAGCACGACTTCCTTCAGTTGCTGCGTGGAGCTCCGAGGAGCGGTCGTGTTCTACTGCTGCTCCTGTCAGCTTCATGTAGCAGAGCTGAAAGCGTCGCGGGACCTCGTGGATTACGTCGGACCTGGAGGGGTATTTGGGGATTTTAATAAAATGGTGAAAGAGGGTGTTTTTTGTCCTTTTATTCCAAATAAAGTATTTTTTTGGGTGTATGTGTTTATTTACTTTCACTTACAGGTTAATCATTAGAAGTGTCTCATAGACGCCTGCCATGATTAACCCCTTATTACCCCGATTGCCACCAAACCAGGGCAATTCGGGATGAGCCGGGTAGAGTCCCGGGACTGTCGCATCTAATGCATGCGGCAATTACGGGCGGCTGCTGGCTGATATTGTTAGGCTGGGGGGCTCCCCATAACGTGGAGCTCCCCATCCTGAGAATATCAGCCTTCAGCCGTATGGCTTTTTCTTGGCTGGTATCAAAATGGGGGGGGACCGCACGTCTGTTTTTTTTTGTTTTTTTTTTTTTTTTATTTATTTATTTTACTGCAAGTTATAGACCCGCCCACTTGCGGCTGTGATTGGTTGCAGTGAGACAGCTGTCACTCAGCGTGGGGGCGTGTCTGACTGCAACCAATCATAGGCGCCGGTGGGCGGGGGAAGCAGGGAATGCCAGATTGAATAATGGGCGGCCGGCATTTTCAAATCAGGAGAAGCCGCCAGCAGTGTGAACGCCATGCAGCGCCGCGCCGGTGATCGGTGAGTGGGTGAGAGTGAGTGAATGAGTCAGTGAGTGAGAGAGAGGCTGGGGCCATAAGGGTCACTAGTGTGATGCTCGCATGACACTCAGCTCGCGCTGGCAGTACAGCAGGAGCCTAGTGTCATGCTAGTGTGCCTGCATTTGAGGTCCGACCCTGCGAGCGGACCTCAGCTGCGGGGGGCGGGCAGGCTCTCAGGAGGGGCGGGCTGGCACGGAGGAGGGGAAGGAGGGATTTAGCTCCCCTGTCCTCCGTAGTCGGCTATTGCGATTCTCGCTCTGCACGCATGGTACACCGGTGTACCGCGAGTTCAGTGCGATTTTTCTCTCGCCCCATTCACTTGAATGGGTGCGAGAGAAAAGAGTTTTGCATTACACCCGCAGCATGCTGTGTGTAATACTTATTATATGTTCTGAGGATTTCGATAGCGTAGGGCAATGATCAGCAGAGACGAGTTTTTGATACAAGATGTTTTATAATCTGTAACCACGGTAGATAACAACGGAACAAACACAGCAATACAAATACACACAATACCTTCCCGAAACGGAGCGGAGGGAATTCCCGGGGCCACGCACCGGACTCCCCCAGGGAGACCACCAGAGCGAACCCCTATACAGGGACTGTCCGGCAATCACCCCGGAAGGCCTAAATGCGCAGCAGCCGGGACACAAGGGGCAAGCGGTAAAAGTCCAGGAGTGTCCGTACGGGATGATTGTCCAGAGTGGTTACGAACCAGAGAGAACCGGGCAGAGTGCTGACCGAAGATGGCAGACGGAATCCGGGCACAGCTTGAGAAACCGGGTAAGGTCCAGAGTCGGTCGGTCGGTAGTCTTTAGGAGGATCCAAAAGCAATCAGGATTAGCAGCAGCAAGGCAGGAGCACACAGCAAGCAGTATACTCAGGCACTGGACTGGGCTGAGAGGCGGCCTTTTAAGCAGCTGGACAGGAAGTAGGGCAACAGAACCTTAAAACTCCATGTTAACTGAGGGCAAGCTCATTCAAAAGAGAACTGGAAAACCTGGAAACCTGACATTACTCCCCCCCCCAGAGACGGCCTCAGGACGGATCAGGGCCCGGCTTGTCCGGGAACCGTCGATGAAACTGAGCGATCTTCCGGGGTGCCCGAATGTTACCCACCGGTTCCCAGGAATCGTCCTCGGGGGCGTACCCCTGCCAACGTACCAGATATTGAAGCCGACGACGATGGAGCCGGGAGTCAATAATGTCCTCAACCACGAACTGCTCCTCGCCGTCGACCATCACAGGCGGAGGAGGAGGCACAACACGACCACGAAACGTATTAGGGGAGACAGGTTTGAGGAGAGACACATGAAAGACCGGGTGTACCTTTAGATGGTGCGGCAACCGTAGCCGACAGGCCACAGGGCTCACGATCCCGGTGATCTTAAATGGACCGATGAATTTTTGTCCCAGCTTCTGCGAAGGAACACCCAATCTCAGGTTTTTGGTGGACAACCATACAGAGTCCCCTACCTTGTACATGGGTGCCGGTTTCCGGTGAGTGTCGGCCGACCTCTTGTAACGCTCCTGGGCCGTAGCCAGTGTCCTTCAGAACCTCCAGATTTTGTCGTAGCTCTGTCAATCTGTCCTCCACCGCTGGCACCGAAACCGCAACCGGTGACCTAGGCAAAACATTCGGATGGTAACCCAAGTTAGCGAAAAAGGGCGTTACCTTAGTGGAGCTGCTCTGAGTGTTGTTATATGAGAACTCCGCCAACGGAAGCATCTTCAACCAATCGTCTTGGAGATGGCTGACATAACATCGAAGGTATTGTTCCAGGGTTTGATTCGTCCGTTCGGTTTGCCCATTTGTCTGAGGATGGTATGCAGAAGACAAACAGACATCAATCTGGAGTGCCGTACAAAACCCCTTCCAGAATCTAGACGTGAACTGCACGCCCCGGTCAGAGATGATCTCGTCTGGTACCCCATGCAATCGGAATACATTCTGGATAACCAAATCCACTGTCTCTGCGGCTGAGGGAAGACCGGTACACGGAATAAAGTGAGCAGCTTTAGTCAATCGATCTACCACCACTAAAATGGTATTGTGTCCGCATGAGACTGGCAACTCCACAATAAAATCCATGGAGATAGACCCCCAAGGGCGAGAAGGCACGGGTAACGGTTGGAGGAGTCCCGTAGGAGCCACACGAGGGACCTTGCACCGGGCACAAACCACACATGAGTGGACATAGTCCTTCACATCCTTTAAGCAAGTAGGCCACCAGAAAAAACGGCTCAGAAATTCTTGCGTCTTCTGTACCCCCCTATGACCAGCCAACACGGAGTCATGGACCAACTTGAGAACCCGAAGTCTTACGGCCTCCGGGACATAAATGCGTCGCTCTCTCAACCACACACCATTCCGAAGAACAAGCGTTACATCCTTCGGGGGGGCAGCAAGAAATACGTCACCATCATAGGCCAGCTTGATGTCCTTCCACAAGTCCTGGTCCTGGATTACTCCAACGAAATTGGCATCCGATAACACGGTCTGAGACGGGGTTCCAGGCACGGAGTCCACGGCGTGGATTCGGGACAAGGCATCGGCTTTCCCATTACGTGAACCTGGACGGTATGTAACGACAAAATTGAATTGGTTAAGAAATAGGCTCCAACGGGCTTGCCGTGGAGACAGACACCTGGCAGACTTAAGAAATTCCAGATTACGATGATCCGTGAGTACTATCACTTGCTGCGCGGCTCCCTGTAAGTGGTGTCTCCATTCCTTGAAAGCGGAAATAATCGCCAATAATTCCTTGTCCGCAATGTCGTAGTTCCTTTCTGCAGGGGACAACCGGCGGGAAAAGAAGGCACACGGATGCAAGAGACTCTTGTCCCCGGTCCTTTGAGAAAGAATGGCCCCTAATGCATAGTCGGAAGCGTCGACCTCCACGATAAAGGGAAGTGCGGGATTCGGATGGACTAATATTGGCGCTGAGGTAAAACATACCTTGAGACGATGGAATGCTTCCTGGGCCTGGGCGGACCACACAAACTTCTGTCCTTTCTTGGTTAACAGAGTGATGGGACGGACAATCTCTGAAAAGTTACGGATAAAGCGTCGGTAAAAGTTGGCAAAACCGACAAAGCGTTGTACCTCCTTGATGTTTCCCGGTTCCGGCCAGTCCAGAATGGCTTGTATCTTGCTAGATTCCATGTTTAGTCCCTGAGGAGAGATGACATAACCTAAGAATTGTATTTGTGAGCAGTGGAACTCGCATTTCTCCAGCTTAATGTACAGGTGGTTTTCCCTCAGACGGGTAAGTACGGTCTTGACGTGCTCCTGGTGTTCCTGTAGAGAATCAGAAAAGATTAGGATATCGTCCAGATAGATCACCATGAATTGGTCCATGATATCCCTAAAAATATCGTTAACTAGATGTTGAAATGCCGCGGGAGCGTTACAAAGTCCAAAAGGCATCACTAGGTACTCAAAATGTCCGTACCGACATCGGAACGCGGTCTTCCACTCGTCTCCGGGACGTATACGAAGCAGATTATATGCCCCACGGAGGTCCAATTTGGTGAATAATTTTGCCTCTTGGACCCTCTCCAATAGCTCAGGAATCAACGGTAACGGATACCGGTTCCGGATGGTTATTTTATTCAGTTCCCGGTAGTCAATACAGGGTCTCAGAGTCCCCTCCTTCTTTTTCACGAAAAAGATGGATGCCCCTGCGGGTGAGGTAGACGGACGAATAAATCCCTTGGCTAGGCTTTCATCAATATACTCTTTTAGTGCTGCTAGCTCAGGTGCCGCCAACGGGTAGACATGACCAAACGGAATCTCCGCCCCTGGGAGTAAGTCTATGGGGCAATCATACGGTCTATGCGGGGGAAGTCGGTCGGCTTTTCTTTTGTCGCATATATCAGCGAAGTCACGGTAAACCAGGGGTAAAACAGGTACCTGTACAGTGCTCTCCGTATTTGGTGGTACTGGAACCGGAACAGTTGGACTAATGGTCGGAATATTCTGCGGTGGGAAGGATATTTCCTTAGTTTCCCAATCGATGACCGGATTTGTAGACCGTAGCCACGGAATACCTAAAATAATCGGAAAATGAGGAGATGAAATTAGCATGAAAACAAGGGTCTCCTGCTGACCTGGCTTCATGACGCATTCTAGCGGTACGGTTTCCCGATCGACTGGTCCAGAGATTAACGGAGATCCGTCTACCGTCTCCATGGTAACCGGTGAGGATCTTTGCTGAGTCCGGATACCGTGTTTCCTGGCAAAAGAAGAGTCCATGAAATTTCCCCCTGCCCCAGAGTCTATCATTGCAGAGGTAGGTATTAGCTGTCCCTCCCACCGGATCTGAATGGGGAGCGAGCAATGGGTATATTTCCCTTCCGAGTCCTTCGGTGAGGTTGACATTACAGTCAAGGGAAATACCGCATCCAAGTGTCCACTTGCCTCAGAGATATCGGACTCTGCGTCCGTGTTGTCACACTCTGCCATGGCTGCCAATACCTTATTTGGGCGATTCGGACGTTTCGGGACAGTCGATCAAGAAATGGTCCGATTGACCGCAATAGAAACACAAACGCTCACGGAGCCGGTGTTCGCGACGTTCATTGGTCTCTCGCTTTTGCAGAGAGTCTACTTGCATAGGAACGTCCTCGGCCTCCCGTGGCGTCCTGAGAGCGGGTTCTCTGGAAGGAAATGTAAAGTTGTTTACACGGTTTACAGCTGCCCATTTTTCCTGTCTACGTTCCGTCAAGCGGGTATCAATACGCACACAGTGCTGGAGAAACAGTTCAAAATCCCCTGGAGATTCGGAACGAGCTAACTCGTCTTTGATGGTACCGGACAACCCCTTTCTGAAAACAGACAATAATGCATTGTTTCCCCAGTCGGTGTCTACCACATAACCTCTTAAATTCAGTGGCGTATTCAACGACAGAACGCTTTCCCTGACGTAAGGAAAGGAGAGCCGATTCAGCGGTAGCACGGCGATTCGGATCATCAAACATTTGCGCCATTGCGGTCAGAAAATCATCTAGGTGATTTAAACGGATGTCTCGGTTCTCTATCATAGGATTAGCCCAAGCCAGTGCTCGTGAGGTTAATAACATAATTATACATAACACTTTGGAACCGGTCAGAACGGTAATAATCAGCATGTACATCAAAAAACAGTATACATTGGTTCACAAATCCACGAAACTGACCACGGTCACCATTGAAACGGAATGGGGGTAACCTAGGCATACCGGCAGCTGATACGGACGTAGTGGGGACGGCTTCCTGAGCCTCCACTCTGACTTGCAAATCCTGTATAGCCGACCCAGTACCTGGTGATCATGACCCAGCTGTGCCTCCACATCTCTAAGTTTAGTCTGCACCACCTCCATCTCCTGCTGCAAGGAGTTAATCATAGAAAAGAGCTGATCTACTCCTCGTGTCTCAGTCATTGCCCCAGCGAAATCCTCTTTTTTGGCCTGAGTATAATGTAATACTTATTATATGTTCTGAGGATTTCGATAGCGTAGGGCAATGATCAGCAGAGACGACTTTTTGATACAAGATGTTTTATAATCTGTAACCACGGTAGATAACAACGGAACAAACACAGCAATACAAATACACACAATACCTTCCCGAAACGGAGCAGGAGGGAATTCCCGGGGCCACGCACCGGACTCCCCCAGGGAGACCACCAGAGCGAACCCCTATACAGGGACTGTCCGGCAATCACCCCGGAAGGCCTAAATGCGCAGCAGCCGGGACACAAGGGGCAAGCGGTAAAAGTCCAGGAGTGTCCGTACGGGATGATTGTCCAGAGTGGTTACGAACCAGAGAGAACCGGGCAGAGTGCTGACCGAAGATGGCAGACGGAATCCGGGCACAGCTTGAGAAACCGGGTAAGGTCCAGAGTCGGTCGGTCGGTAGTCTTTAGGAGGATCCAAAAGCAATCAGGATTAGCAGCAGCAAGGCAGGAGCACACAGCAAGCAGTATACTCAGGCACTGGACTGGCTGAGAGGCGGCCTTTTAAGCAGCTGGACAGGAAGTAGGGCAACAGAACCTTAAAACTCCATGTTAACTGAGGGCAAGCTCATTCAAAAGAGAACTGGAAAACCTGGAAACCTGTCATTGTGATTGTTTTCTCGGTCCGATTAGGACTGAGAAAATAATCGCTCATGTGTTTTATCGCACTCCACTCGCACCGATTTTTCTCAGAGAA
Organism: Anomaloglossus baeobatrachus; assembly: GCF_048569485.1. Taxonomy (NCBI): domain Eukaryota; kingdom Metazoa; phylum Chordata; class Amphibia; order Anura; family Aromobatidae; genus Anomaloglossus; species Anomaloglossus baeobatrachus. Next base: position 148,403,153 of record NC_134359.1, on the reverse strand, counting down.
TCACTTCTGGGCATGCTCAGAAATAAAAACCGAATCCGGTACATGCTTCCAGCATTTGATGCATGCCACCGGATTCGGCATGCATAGACATTCATTATGCACCATGCCGCGCTGTGCGGTTTTTGTTTTTTTTTTATGAGACAACGTTGCATGAAACGTTCCATGCGGCCACCGCATTCATTAATTAAGCTTCATTCAGAAAAAGCCAGATGCAACGCAAGCTCATCAGGCACAATGCTGGTGACAATGCAAATCAATGGAGATAAAACGGATGCAGGTACCGGATCCGTTTTACCCGTTTTGGTTTGTTTTTCTGGATTGTGCCTGATTGAAAAAAACTGATTCGTGAAAGTAGCCTAAAACAAATGGTTTCATTCAAAAGTGCTACTTGGCCCGCAAAAAATAAGCCCTTATATCATTTATATGGAAAGATTGACGGAAAAATTTAAAAAAAGTTACAGCACTCAGAACGGGAGCAAAAAAACGAAATACAAAATCGGCCAGGGGTGAAGGGGTTAAATGCTGCAACATTCAGGTCAGCCATTTGAATTTTGCGAGTTGTACGTCATAGCAGTCGTGGTCAGAGTTTGAGAGAGGAAGAGAAAGAATGGCTGTTTGAGATAATAGAGAATAACATGGAAACAAAAAGCAGAGGGATAGCCTCTACTGTCAGAACTACAGTACTATTAACAGTAGAGAGGAGCTTGGATGGTCCCAAAGGGCCAAGCAGTGGCGCTCTACCTATTGGGGGGGGGGGGGGAAGGGTCAAACATACAAGGAGCGTGCCTTGAGCATAGGGACAAAGCGAAAAAACAGGTTTTTCAGAGTCCCAACAAACCGTTAACAATATATGGCGGTGGGCATACCCAAATAAAATACAAACTATTACATTAATTGAAGAAACAAGGTTACGTGTGCTGGAGTCCCAGAAGGCGTCTGGGGACCTATAAGGCTATGGGGTGACTCTTCCCTTTTTCACCCGAGTTGTGCCTTGACGAGGGTCCACCCGGGACACAGCGAGACAGGGACCGGGACAGCTGGTTTGGTCTAGAAGGTCCTCCTAGCACCGCAGACCACTTTGGCAAGGATAAGCTTCGTAAGTCCAGACCGGAGAGGAATGCTGGTAAATCATCTGGCGATCGCAGGGTGAAGGGGCATGGACCCCTTCTCACAGTTAGCAAAAAGGGGAATCCCCACCTGAAAGGGATTCCTTTTTCATGAAGGAGGTCCAGCAGGGGCTTGATTGCTGAATGTTTGAAAAGAGTGAACCGAGACAGGTCCGGCATGATTCTGACTGTCCATTGTGAGAGATCTTCTGCATTTTGCAAAATGCTTAAATGTTGTGCTCTTTTAATGGCTAGAAAAGATTCAACATATTATATCCCTTGGACAAAGGTCTTTAGGGTCGGGTGGGTGCAAGGTCCTGTAGGTTCTGTCTCTGTGTGCCCCTGGTGGACAACCGAGGCGGCGATTGAAGATTAAGGTAAGAACAGATGAAATGTCCGCTGGGATGATGGACTCAGGCACGCCCCTTTTTCTGAGATTCTTTCTGCGGTTAAAGTTTTCAAGGAAATCTAGGTTCTGTTGAAGCTCGTGGATCTGAGAGGCCTGGCGAGAGACTGTATCAGTCAGGAGTTTGAGGACTGTATCTTGCGCTGAGAGATGGTGTTTACTTTAGTGTTCAGGGTAGAAAGCTCAGCCCGAAACTGAGCGATTTCCCGTTTGCATTCTGCAATAATTTTTGCTTTGTTAAAGTGGAAATGTCCTCCTAGTTGGAATGGATTGCATGATGAGACATAGATCTGCCTGTGAGGCTGGACTCTGCCCTCTCTCAACACACGGAAAGAGACTGAGGCCCCCTTGTGTCGATCCCGGCCACCCCGAGGCGGAAAATGTGTCCCCTTGGACTCCATGGGGAGAACAGTGATGTCCTCTCTTGTGGGAATTTTTTGGGGTGATCCCAGTACCTCTCGTCCGAGAGACTCTACTGGACGAGTGGGATTGGTTGTCCATGATGAGCCCGTGGACCAGCCAGGGGAGAGTTGTGGTCTAAGTCACCCGGAGGCTCACACCAGGTTTTCACTGTTGTTACCCCTCTGCTAGCACTCAAGTGATGTCTCGCTGTTCAGCTATCAGAAAAGTGCTAGCTTGCAGGTGTGGGCTCAGGGAGCCGGGTGTCGGGAGTAACGTGTGGGTTCTAGGGATGGTGAGGGGTACACCTGCACTGGCATTCTTGTTGCCAGTTCATTATCTCTCAAAGGGGGTTCAGGCCTCATCTCCCGGTATACCTCTGTTTCAGGTGAGGATTGTGCAGGTGCCGGGTCCTCCTGGGAGAAGGAGCTTGCTCCAATGGCTAGAGTATGCTGTGGCCATGTATCCTTGCTAGGAGGTGATCCCTGTGCTGGTTTCAGGACGGAGCCCGGTGTTACCTGGGAATCTGTGCAGGGACACTGCCGCTGCCCGACCTTCTCTGGTATCCAGTGCTGCCGAGGCATGCTGGGCCTCTGCATCCCAGCCTCCTCCAAAGACTCCGCACCGCTACCGACGGGTGACTTGTCCACCGAGGGGAGGTTCTGTTACTGCTGTTTCCCCTTGCGCCTGGTCCCCACTCTGTGGGGGTTGTTGGTGGTCACCACTGGCAAGTGCAGGTCCTGAAGACTATGGCGTATCTCCTTGCACTATGAGGCAGCCATCTTGCGGCATCTCAGAGATCGCGTCCTGCACCCCAGCCGGATCAGATCTTCGTCGCCACGGGGCTCTCTGAGGCACATGGATCGCCACTTGGCTGGGAAGGTTTCACCCGGGTTGTGGCCCCGCCGTATTGCTGCGGATTCTTCTGTCCGTGCTGGAACTGCCAGCTCTGGGCGGGTGAGATACAGTGATAGGTCTCCCAGAGGGGGAGAGATCTGGAGGCTGATTTGGGACCTTGATTTGCTGGTGGATTTGCCCATTGTGCGATGGGGCTTCTGAGTTTAAGGATATTTCAGTTCTGGAGGTCTTCACAGTGCATCCTCACTCCTTCATAGCTAGCCCCCCCCCCCCTCGGTTTTTGATATTTTGAGGTATGTAGTCACCAAGTTCATCCTTCGGATCCAAATATCCAAGAAAAGGCAGAGTGCTCTCTTCATTGCTTAAATTTAAGGCTGATACCATTATCAAAGGGCCTATAATACCGGAACCATAACCAATTTATCCTAAAACTCTTGTAATTTTGTGTGATCACAAATGTTTTTCTTTTTTATGGCTGCAACTACAACCATATCAGGCGCACTGCAATGGTGAACCCTTGTGCTCCCACATATCTAAATCTGCTCTCTGGGCTGGTGGGAGGAGACGAGTGTCTTTGCCATGAGGTGGAGAAGACTACACAAAAATTTGAGCTCTCGGCCCGCTATGTAGATGACATCCTGGTAGTGTGGATGGGCTCCAGGGAAGAAATGTCAGACTCTGTGGCGGGCCTAGATGATAATGAAATCGGCCTTAAATTTAAGCATGTAATTGAAGAGAGCACTCTGCCTTCTTTTTGGACATTTGGATTCAGAAGGAAGAACTTGGTGGACTGCATACCTCCAAAATATCAAAATCCTACAGCGTCAAACTTGCTATTGAGGTGGGATAGCGGTCACCCTATACATTTACGAAGAGGGATTCCCAAGGGACAGTACCATCCGCATCAGAAAGAACTGTTAAGAAAATTACAAGTTTGAAAGGCAGGTGAGGGAACTACGGGATAAATTCTGTTAACGTGATTGTCCCCCAGATGAGCTCAAAAAGGCCCCTCATGAGGCAAAGGGTATCTCGAGAGCTAAATTACTGGTTGAGAAAACAAAACCTCTTGTGCAGGATGGAACCACTAGGTTTATAACCACCTTTTAATAATGGAGCAGCAGGGTTACGCCAGATTTTTGAGCACCATTGGCCCATTCTAAAAATTGATAAAGATATAGGTGTTTTTTTTTTTCTCTCTTCACATCCTTGTATTACTTACCTATAAGAAGGGAGAGATCACTAGCGGACAATTTAGTCCATAGCCATTTTGTGCAACCAAAATAAAGTAATTGGTAACGATGGCAATTAATAATGTTTAAATGCTTCCAATGTATCACATGTCCTTACATTCAGGTCTCGAAAACGTTCAGAAGTAATGTTGCAAACAGCGTATAACATACGCCATTTCGTTAACTGCCGCATTCAGGGGGTAATTTATAAGGCTACCTATAAGTAAAGAAAAGAAATATATATTTGGAAGACTATCCGAGAGTTTAGGCGGAGGATCAGCAAGCACCTAGGTGATATTGAACATCAGAGGGATACTGCTATAGCAAGGCATGTGGTTGAGAAACACGATGGTGACCTGCGGGTCATTCGTTTCATTGGTATAGATGTGGTATCGAACACCAGAAGAGGTGGAGACTGGAACAGATGGCTATTGCAGAGACTAACTGGATCTTCAGCTTAGAAACGCTCTTGCCCCAAGGCTTAAATGAGTAATTGCAGTTTTCTAGCTTTATTTAACCCCTTTAAGGATGAAGCCAGTTTTGTACTTAATGCCCAGGCCATTTTTTGTAATTCTGACCAGTGTCCCTTTATGAGGTTATAACTCTGGAACGCTTCAACGGATCCCCGTGATTCTGACATTGTTTTTCGTGACATATTGTACTTCATGATAGTTATAAATTTAGAACGATATTTTTTGCTTTTATTTGTGAAAAAATCGAAAACTTGATGAAAATTTTGCAATTTTCAAACTTTTAATTTTTATGCCCTTAACCCAGAGAATTATGTCACACAAAATAGTTAATAAATAACATTTCCCACATGTCTACTTTACATTAGCGCAATTTCTGAAACAACATTTTTTGCGGTTAGGAAGTTAGAAGGGTTCAAAGTTCATGAGCAATTTCCCATTTTTTTCAACAAAATTCACAAAACCATTTTTTTAGGGACCACATCACATTTGAAGTGACTTTGAGAGGCCTAGGTGAAAGAAAATACCCAAAAGTGACACCATTCTAAAAATTGCACCCCTCAAAGTACTCAAAACCACATCCAAGAAGTTTATTAACCCTTCAGGTGCTTCACAGGAACTAAAGCAAAGTGGAATGAAAAAAAGCAAAAAATAAAATTTTACCTAAAATGTTGCTCTACCCCAAATTTATTCACTTTTAGAAGAAATAACACAACAAAATGGAGCCCAAAACATGTTACCCACTTTCTTATGAACGCGACAATAACCCACATGTGGTCAGAAACCTCTGTTTGGACAAATGGGAGCGCTCGGAACAGAAGGAGCAATATTTTGAATTTTGGAAAGCAAATTTGGCTGAAATAGATTGCGGGCACCATGTTGCATTTACATGTCTGCTAAGGCACCTAAACAGCAGAAACCCCTCACAAGTGATGCCATTTTGGAAACTAGACCTCTCAAGGCTTCTATGTAGGGGTATAGTGAGAATTTTGGAACCTACTGGTACTTCACAGATTTTGATAACGTTACGTTGTCATATTGAAAATGTGACATTTTTTTTCTCAAAATTGTTGCTTTAGCATCAATTTTTTTTTCACTTTTTCAAGAGGTAATTCCAAAAATTTGACCCCAATGTTTGTTACCCACTTTGTTATGAGCGCGGTGATACCTCACATGTGGTCTGAAACCTTTGTTTGGAGAAATGGGAGGGCTTGGAACGGAAGGAGCAATATTTGAATTTTGGGAAAGGAAATTTGGCTGAAAGACTGCGGGGACCATGCGCATTTGGGGGACCCCTAAGGTACGTAAACAGCAAAAAAAAAAAACCACAAGTGACCCCCATATTGGAAACTAGGCCCCTCAAGGAATTTATCTAGATGTTTGGTAAGTACCCTGAACCCCCAGGTGCTTCACAGAAGTTTATAACGTTGAGCCATGAAAATAAAAAAAATAAAATTTTACCACAAAATTGTTAGTTCAACCAGGTAGCTTTTTTTTCACAAGGGTAACAGGAAAAAATCTCCATGAAATTTATTGTGCAATTTTTCCTGAGTATGCTGATACCTTGTGTGGTGGAAATCAACTGTTTGGGTGCATGGCAGGGCTCGGAAGAGAAGGAGTGCCATTTGACTGCAAAATTGGCTGGAATCAATAGCGGACACCATGTTGCCTTAGGAGAGCCCCTGAGGTGCCTAAACAGTGGAGGTCCCCCACAAGTGACCCCATTCTGGAAAATTGACCCCTCAAGGAATTTATCTAGATGTTTGGTGAGTACCCTGAACCCCTCAGGTGCTTCACAGAAGATTATAACGTTGAGCCATGAAAATAAAATAATAAACCTTACCACAAAATTGTTACTTCAACCAGGTAGCTTTTTTTTTTTTTTTTTTAATTTATATTAAGAGTAAAAGGAAAAAAAATCTGCATAACTCTTATTGTGCAATTTCTCCTGAGTATGCTGTTACCTTATGTGTGGTGGAAATTAACTGTTTGGGTGCACAGCAGGGC
>NC_134359.1:148390217-148396478 GCF_048569485.1 Anomaloglossus baeobatrachus | reverse complement strand
AGAGGGGGATAGACTGACATGGACAGAGAGTGAGGGACAGAGATAGTGACGGACTGACAGAGATTAGTGCATGACAGACATTGTGAGGCGCTTCAGAACGCAGCTTTTCAGCTGCGCTCTGAAGCAGACCTTTTTTAAGCTGCGGTGCAGAGCGCACACCTGCGCACATAGCATCAGACATCAAAATCGTATGAGGGATGTCACACGTTACAATTGACTAGGTTCGTGCAACAAAACGCTCAATTCTAGAGAATGATACGATGTGTTTGCGATCAACGGTTTTGCGTTCAATCCTGATCGCATGTAGCTGTCACACGCAGATACCTCACAAACGATGCCGGATGTGCGTCACTTACAACTTGACCCCAACGACAGATTGTGAGATATATTGAAGCGTGTGTAGCGGGCTTTAGGTTGCCATATTGAAATTTTCATTTTTTTTCACAAAAATGTTGATTTGGCATCAAATTTCTCACTTTTTCAAGAGGCAACAACAAAACATGGACCACACAGGTTGTTGTCCAATTCCTTGTGAGTGCAGGGATACCCCACATGTGGCCAAAAACCTCTGTTTGGATAAATGGGAGGGCTTGGAATGGAAGGAGAACCATTTGAATTTTGGAAAAGTTGAAATAAATTGCGTGCACCTTGTCACATTAGCAGGGCCCCTTGTGAACCTATACTTCTGAAACCTGCGACAAGTGACCTCATTTTGGAAACTGGACCCCTCAAGGATTTTATTCAGGAGTATAGTAAGCATTTTGATTCCACAGGTACTTCACAAAAATGTTGCTGTAGCAACAAATTTCTCACTGTTAGGCTATGTGGCCATGATCCAGCGACACGGCGTCTAGCACAGTGTCAGCCCACCTGCAGAGATGTGAGTGTTGTCCATGGGAGAACGCAGCTGCCCATGCCCACGATTTGGGTTCAGGCTGCTGTGGACTTTAGCTTTATTCTACCTGCAGAGAACACGCTCGTCTCCGCAGCATAAATTGACATGCTGAGGCTCGGCAAGCTGCACTACAGGTCGGTTTATGCTGCCGAGAAAAGAAGCACAGTGTGCATGGGATTTCCAAAAATCCTTCCATTGTGCTTGTACTGCACAACGCAGCGTTATTGATACAGGGAGATCACTCTGCGCCCAAAACGCTGCAAACCCTGATTGTGGGCACATAGCCTAAAATGCTACAATGGATGAATGGATAGATGTCAAACATATATAACATCCCACCCCCTGCATATTCTAAGCTGGCGCCCTTTAGTGCCTTTCATGTGGCATTTCAGGGTGCCTAGCCTTGTATTTAGCCCCAAAAAAAAAAAAATTAAAATAAATGACATGGGGTCCCCCCTATTTTTGATAGCCAGCTAGGGTAAAGCAGACGGCTGCAGCCTGCTAACCACAGCTGACAGCTTTCTCTTGGCTGGTGATCAATTTGCAGGGCTCCCCAAGCTGTTTTTTTTTTTTTTTTTTTTTTTTTTTTTTTTTTTTTTTTTTTTTTTTTTTAAATGTTTTATAAATAATTAAAAAAACAAACGTGGGGTCCCCCCAAATTAAATCACCAGCCAAGGTGAAGCTGACAGCTGGGGTCTGGTATTCTCAGGGTGGGAAGAGCCATGGTTATTGGACTCTTCCCAGCCTAAAAATAGCAGGCCGCAGCCGACCCAGAAATGGCGCATCATTTAGATGCGCCAATCCTGGCGCTTCGCTCCAACTCATCCCGTTGCCCTGGTGCGGTGGCAAACTGGGTAATATATGGGGTTGATACCAGATGTGTAATGTCACCTGGCATCAAGCCCAGCAATTAGAGAGGTCATGACGTCTATTTGATACCAGACATAACTAATTGACAGTAATAAAAAAAAAAATTAAAAAACACTCCCCAACCATTCCCTCCTTTCACCAATTTATTAATAAGAAAAAAAAAATCGGGTCCCCTGTAATCCATTTGGAAGTCTCACGTCCATTTTGGACCTTCTAGAATATGGGGGGCACTCTCAGGGAACGTATCCCCCATTTTCTATGAGTGCAGACCCTCCATTTGAGGAGAGTGGGTGCAAAGAATCTGCACCCACTCTCCCCGGGTCACAGCTGCAGAGTGCGAGCAGCAGCAAGCGTCTCTGAAGGCAGAAAGCTGGCTGTCAGCTGCTCTGTACATGTGACCGTGACCAGCGTCTGCTGTGAAGGAGGAGGGGGCCGCGGGGGATCAGAACTGCTACAGGTACGGGGAACACCGGGGGGGAATAGGGGGTGACCTGGCAGGGCCTGGGGAGCAGTGGCACATGCGACAGAAACCAGAGAAAAGGGGGAAATGCGGCCGGTGCGCTGATTTGCGCGTGGCCATCTTGGATTTTTGGGAGGGGGTTGGGGTTCAGGGGGGGCACTTTTGCGACACCGGGGGACCGGAGGGGACCAGGGAGGAGATTTCTCTCCCATCTGGCATGTTTGATCATGCCAGATGGGAGATGAATCATTTTTTTACCGGCGCTGTCATTTACTGTAACGTGATCACGTGACTGGGCACTGGAAAAACCGGCCTGAATCATGATCTCCAGGGTCTCTGCTACCCCGGTAGCTGAAACCCCGGAGATTTTCTGACTCTGGGGGACGCTATTTACCTTTTTCTGACCGCCGTTTTAAAACGGCAGAAAGGAATAAGTACCCTTTTTTGCTGCCGTTTTAAAACGTAAGGCTGTCGTAATGGGGTTAAAGATCCTTGTTATTGTGGAGATATCCCCCCCCCCTTTTTTTTTTGTTCAGTGATAACCCCTTTGCTATACACTATAATAAATATAATATATATTTTTTTTATATATATATATATATATATATATATATAATAATAATATAATATAATTATGAGTCCAACAATGTAGACCAGCTCACTCCTGTGAATCACCTGGATCCTCAGCTGACCTGATTAACTCCGTTGTGCCCGGATCAGGACGCAGGAGTCCATCCATACAAATGTGAACAACAACAAGGCAGAATCCAGCAATAACGTGAGCAATCCAGGATGCTGTTAAAAAATTATTCCTTCTTTTTATTCATAAATTCATTAAAATATAATGGTCCAAGCAATTCAGAACAGCATTATCGCAGGAAAATAGCGCAGATAGGACTACGCGTTTCAGCGGTAAAATCCGCCTTCTTCACGGTCCAGAATCTGATCTGCTTTCCAAACATAGAACCTTATATACATCTCACTCCCATCAGGGTAATTACAAACGTGTGAGAGATTTAAAAACATGTGCTAGAAAAGCAAATCAAACATGTAAGCTATCCGCATATTGATCAATATACAGCATGCATAAGAGTTATAAAAAAAAGGATTCAACATTTGAGAAAAATACAATCAGAAAATCCAATAACCTGACCATAAAATTCTTTTTAAAGTGATACAAAAGCCTAACACAGTAGTAATAGCCAGCAGCATATAATGCAACAATGTATCAATAGTGCATAATGATATCCATACGATTGTTAAAGCCCTGTGGCATGCGGGTCCCCAGCTCAAATATCCACCTACTCTCTCTTGCAAGCACTTTTTTATGAAAATCTCCCCCTCTCAATGGTTTTTTTACATGCTCTATGCCCATAAAAGAAAAACCGCGTAAATCCCCATTGTGTTTTTTTGAAAAATGTCGGGATACTACTGATGCACCAACCATTGGCAAATTGCTAGCATCTGAAAGATGTTTGCGGATTCTGGTTGATCCGCAGAATTCTGGTTAAACCAGAATCCGCAAACATCTTTCAGATGCTAGCAATTTGCCAATGGTTGGTGCATCAGTAGTATCCCGACATTTTTCAAAAAAACACAATGGGGATTTACGCGGTTTTTCTTTTATGGGCATAGAGCAGTCATGGCGAACCTTTTACAGGCCGAGTGCCCAAACTGTAGCCCTAAACCCAATTTTTTTTCCGAAGTGCCAACCAATCCTATTATATAAAGAATTGATTTTAATCTTACCTTTGCCGTCTTCTCTTCAGCAGGGGGCATCACGCTCATGCATGCTTACCACACATTGGAGCTGAGCCCCTGCCCTTTCCAGACACAGCAGTTGGATTGATCTTTCTGGAAAAAAATTGCAGCACATTAGACAGAGATTTTAGCATGGAATGCAATCAGATGTCACCCTGTGACCCACATCTACATTTCAAAGTCTGAAGATCTTGAAATCCCATAAAGACGTACGAGTGGCTCCCCTCCCCATCATTGTGTAGTTCTGGCCCCCTTCCTCGGCCACTTCCTGGTAAACATGTCCCCCATCCTGATATATATTTCCTACATTCTGGTATATTTGTCCCCATCACGGCCCCATCCTGGTAAATGTCCTCCATCCTGGTAAATGTTACCCATTCTGGCATGTTCCCCCATGCTGGTAAATGTACCCCATCCTGACATATTGCCCATCCTTGTAAATGTTCCCCCATCCCGGCATGTACCCCATTCCTGGTAAATGTTCCCAATCCTGGTTAATTTACCCCATCCAGGTAAATGTACCCCTTCCTGGTAAATGTACCCTACCGTGGCATGTTTCCGCCATCCTGGCATGTATGTTTCCTCCATCCTGGCATGTATGTTTCCTCCATCCTGGCATGCATGTCTCCTCCATCCTGGCATGTATGTTTCCTCCATCCTAGCATGCATGTTTCCCCATCCTGGCATGCATGTTTCCCCCCCATCCTGGCATGCATGTTCCCCCCCTCCCCCCTATGCTGGCATGTGTGTTCTCCCACCCCATGCTGCCATGTGTGTTCTCCCACCCCATGCTGCCATGTGCGTTCCCCCACCCCACGCTGCCATGTGCGTTCCCCCACCCCACGCTGCCATGTGCGTTCCCCCACCCCACGCTGCCATGTGCGTTCCCCCACCCCACGCTGCCATGTGCGTTCCCCCACCCCACGCTGCCATGTGCGTTCCCCCACCCCACGCTGCCATGTGCGTTCCCCCTCTCCCACCCCACGCTGCCATGTGCGTTCCCTCTCTCCCACCCCACGCTGCCATGTGCGTTCCCCCTCTCCCACCCCACGCTGCCATGTGCGTTCCCCCTCTCCCACCCCACGCTGCCATGTGCATTCCCACTCTTCCACCCCACGCTGCCATGTGCGTTCCCCCACCCCCACCCCACGCTGCCATGTACGTTCCCCCACCCCCACCCCACGCTGCCATGTACGTTCCCCCACCCCACGCTGCCATGTGTGTTCCCCCACCCCACGCTGCCATGTGCGTTCCCCCACCCCCACCCCACGCTGCCATGTGCGTTCCCCCACCCCCACCCCACGCTGCCATGTGCGTTCCCCCACCCCACGCTGCCATGTGCGTTCCCCCTCTCCCACCCCACGCTGCCATGTGCGTTCCCCCTCTCCCACCCCACGCTGCCATGTGCGTTCCCCCTCTCCCACCCCACGCTGCCATGTGCGTTCCCCCTCTCCCACCCCACGCTGCCATGTGCGTTCCCCCTCTCCCACCCCACGCTGCCATGTGCGTTCCCCCTCTCCCACCCCACGCTGCCATGTGCGTTCCCCCTCTCCCACCCCACGCTGCCATGTGCGTTCCCCCTCTCCCACCCACGCTGCCATGTGCGTTCCCCCTCTCCCACCCCACGCTGCCATGTGCGTTCCCACTCTCCCACCCCACGCTGCCATGTGCGTTCCCCCACCCCATGCTGGCGCTGCTGCTCAAGAGTTATATAAAAAAAAAAAGCAACTTACCTTCCTGCACCCGCTCCACCGCTGCACGCTGCTCAGTTCCCACGCGGCCAGCAGACGGCGCTGGCGCCGCTCTCTGACGCTCCTCCGTCTCCTAGGCAACACAGCTGCAGCCTGGGGGAGGAGGAGTGTCAGAGTGGAGGAGAAATGTCTCCTCCGCTCCAACACAGATTTGATCTGCCGGCGCGACTGCACTAGCAGACCAAAACTGCAGGATCGGGCGACAGCACGCGTGCCATAGGTTCGCCATCACTGGCATAGAGCATGTAAAAAAAACCATTGGGAGGGGGAGATTTTCATAAAAAAGTGCTTGCAAGAGACAGTAGGTGGATATTTGAGCTGGGGACCCATATGCCACAGGGCTTTAACAATCGTATGGATATCATTATGCACTATTGATACATTGTTGCATTATATGCTGCTGGCTATTACTACTGTGTTAGGCTTTTGTATCACTTTAAAAAGAATTTTATGGTCAGGTTATTGGATTTTCTGATTGTATTTTTCTCCAAAATGTTGAATCCTTTTTTTTATAACTCTTATGC